>NC_133618.1:22908201-22953782 GCF_048593235.1 Sminthopsis crassicaudata
AGTTAGGGATTTGATTTTATGCTCTAAGCAATCCCACTCAAAATCATAATTTTAGAAGCAGAAATGGCCTTATTCAATTCTTTTATATTTAGAGGAGCTGAATTTGAGGCTCAAAGTGCCAGTGTCATGCTTGTTAGTGAAGACTGGGGCTTGAACACAATGCCAACCTTCAGTCTAGTGCTCTTTCCACTACCACATAATAGCAATGTTATTTAACCTTTTTTCCTTAAAAAAAAAAAAGAGGGACAATATTTAGATTGACTCAAAGGATTCCTGCTAAGAATCTGTGAAGTACCCAAAGGGTCACCTGGAATATAAGATATAAATCAGTCTCTCTCAGCTGTCTGCCTCCAGCTACAATTTAAATTCTGACATTTGCTAAGTTTTGCAATTTTGGCAAGTCCCTAAAGTAACCACCTAAGACCCCAGCTTCATAGATACAGGTCATAGATCTAGAAGAGGAAATGACTTCAGAGACCGCCTAGTACAGTCCTTCACTTTATAAATGAGTAAACTGAGACCCAGAAAGGATAAATAGTTTGCTTAACCTGAGTTTATAGGTGGCTGCAAGAGAAGGAAAATTGGAGACCGGGATCTCTGACTTGAGTCAATTTTCTGTCCAACATATCACTTGCTTATCCATAATACGCAGTGAGAACAGATGACTTCTAGGGTTCTTTCAAGATCTAGATCTATGACTTGATGGTCCTGTGAACATTCCCATCATGCCCTTGGGAGTCTCTATTATTTGAAGAAAACAAGTTTGTCCTGGTAAAATGTGTCATATAATCATTATAGGGGACTCATCTCACATCCCTGTCTAAGATACTGAATCAAAATATGGGAGAAAGAAAGCTACAGGAAAACTTAACCAACATAAAGTAGGAGCCAAAGGAACCATTAGAGGGATGACAAATTGGCCAAGGAGCATGACATGGGGTACTTAGCCAGCTGATGTATGAAAAGACTTTGGGAGAGAGGTCAGGGATTATGACATACAACTCCCAACTAAGCAGCCTTTAATAGAGCTCACAGGATAAAAGATGTGAGTATAAGAGAGGATACAGAATAGGAAGCATTGAATGTGGAATAATTAGTGTCTTGGTGAAAGAAGAAAGGAAAAATAAAGTGACCATTTCAGAGCAGAGGGCAAATACTCCAGAAAGACTGTCATGAGAGAGATGGGGTGGAGAGGGGATGAGGGCACAGGATTCTGGAGAGAAGGGAAGCAAGAAGTTTTTGTCAGGAAAGAGAGCTGTTGTTGTAGTTTAATAGATTCAGTCATGTGGCCAACTCTTCATGTTCCCATTTTTTGGCAAAGATGTTGGAGTTGTTTGCCTTTTCTTTCTCCAGCTCACATGAGGAAACTGAGGTAAACAGGGTTAAGTGACTTACCTAGGGTCACACAAGTAGGGAGTGTCTGAGGCCAGATTTGAAGTCAGGAACGTGAGTTTTGCTGACTCCAGGCCTGATGCTCTTCCCATTGTACCACTTGATTGTCCCAAGAGAATAGAGTAAACTCATCTAAACTGGAATGGGAACACAGCATTGACTTTATTCATAATAAAATCCTCCAAAAAACATTTCTACCCTGGTCTCAGGATGCCAGCCACCAGATTTTGCTTATCTAGTTGATAGGGAAAAATTACTATCAGAATAGAGATAGTTACTTTTTTCAGCCAAGAATAGATGACCTGGAAACTCTCTATTAATCACATAAGAAGGATTGGAGAAAGAGATTCACTTCTATCTTGCAAAAAAAAAAAAAAAAAAAAAAAGTCAGACATCAAGTGACTATATCATCCATCTTGCTGAGGCAGTATAGTGCCATGAGATCAGAAAGATCCACCTATAACTCTAATCTGTTCTTTAACCACTGGCTTCCCTAATCCTCAGCTGTATTCTTTTGATAATTATTATTGTAGCACAGCACTGAAGCCTGTGCAATTAGAGTGATCAACTTGAGTCCCAAAGAAGAGGTAAGAGAATTTTCTGTCTCCCTTCTTTGCAGAAGTGGGGGACCATGAATGTGGAACATTATAGTGACAGACTCAGATGATATGTAGGTTAATTACTTTGTTCTCTCTGTCTCTCTCTCTCTGTGTCTCTCTCTCTCTGTCTCTCTGTCTCTCTGTCTCTCTCTGTCTCTCTCTCTCTCTCTCTCTCTCTCTCTCTCTCTCTCTCTCTCTCTCTCTCTCTCTCTCTGTCTGTCTGTCTCTCAAATCTTTGTAATGAAAGATTGATTTCTGGGAAGGGAAGGGAAATTTAAACAAATACAGAAATGAAGTCAATATAAAAACAAAATCAATAATTTTTAAAAATATGTTATTTGTAGCACAAAATGATTTGAAACTTAAAGGCAATAATGTGATCAAGTACTTTTATGTTAGTTATTTTTACCACTAATAATAATAATATGAAAATTCGATGAATAACTATTGTCATGGGAAAAATTCATATCATAAAATAGGTTTCCCTTCTTTCAATAGAGAACTGAGCAGTGTTTCAACTGGGTTTATATCCCAAAGAAATCTTAAAGGAGAGAAAGGTACCCACATGTGCAAAAATGTTGGTGATGGCCCTCTTTGTAGTGACAAAGAACTGGAAATTGAGTGGAGGATCATTAGTTGGAGAATGGCTGAATTAGTTATGGTTTATGAGTGTTATGGAATATTATTGCTTTATAAGAAATGATCAGCAGGATGATTTCAGAGAAGCCTGGAGAGACTGACATGAACTGATACTGAGAGAAATGAGCAGAACCAAATCATTGTACACAGCAACAACAAGACTATATGATGATCAATTGTGATGGACATGGCCCTCTTCAACAATGAGATAATTCAAACCAGTTCCAATTGTTCAGTGATGAAGAGAATCAACTACACTCAGGGAGAGGACTGTGGGAATGGAATGTGGATCACAACATAGTATTTTCCCTCTTTTTTTCCTGTTGTTTCCTTGCATTTTGTTTTCTTTCACATTTTTTCCCTTTTGAATCTAATTTTTCTTTTGCGACATGATGTTTGTTGAATGATGTATAGAGGAATTCCATATATTAGATCACTTAAGAAATTGATGGGGGAGAGGGAGGGAAAATTAGAAAATAGGATTTTATAGGCATAAATATCCATATCAAAAAATATCTATATCTATATAGATATATAGTTTGAAAATAAAAAGTTATAATGAAAGAAAGGAAGAAAAAGAGAAAAAGAGAAAGAAAGAAAGAGAAAGAAAGAGGATTTTATAGGCATAAATATCCATATCAAAAAATATCCATATATATAGTTTGAAAATAAAAAGTTATAATGAAAGAAAGAGAGAAAAAGAGAAAGAAAGAAAGAGAGAGAGAGAGAGAGAAAGAAAGAATGAGAGACAAAGAAAGAAAGAGAAAGAAAGAGAGAGAAAGAAAGAACGAGAGACAAAGAAAGAAAGAGAAAGAAAGAAAGAAAGAAAGAGAGAAAGAGAAAGAAAGAAAGTGAGAGAACAAAAGAGAGAGAGAAAGAAAGAATGAGAGACAAAGAAAGAGAAAGAAAGAAAGAAAGAAAGAAAGAAAGAAAGAAAGAAAGAAAGAAAGAAAGAAAGAAAGAAAGAAAGAAAGAAAGAAAGAAAGAAAGAAAGAAAAGGAAACAACTTATTCACTTTTTATTTTCTGATTCAATCTACTTCTACTCAGTTTCTGGAGAAGGAAATGATAAACCTGTTCAGAATCTATGCAAAAAAAATCCCAAATGGTGTCACAAAGAATGAGATAGGATTGAAATAACCCAACAACAGTAACCACAACAACCACACCAACACAAATGCAAGAAGCCATTCTACTTTAATCCATTGATTAGAGCCTCAGATTCTAAAATCACTTTGTATTTTCTTTTACATAGTCTATAATTATATTTTCTTCTCAATGGAACTTTGTTATGGGCCAGAACTTTGTACTTGAAACAAGGATTCTTACAAGGTGCTAACTCAGTGGAATTAATAGGACAACGGTTATCTAGTTTAGCATAGTGATTAATAGTTCTCTAGTTCAGTATGATAGAATTAATCTTATAACAAATAATGGTTCCCTAGTGATATAATGATTGGTTTTTATGCTCAGTATACTATAAATGATCTCATATAATAGAGCATATAAGCTGGGACAAACTCAGCCAGAGTCAGACTCAGAACAGAGGATTGGAGGCGAGCTCAAGCTCTCAAAGCCAAGGAGAGAGAGATTCACTCCATCTCATACCACTGTTGTGTCAAATGAAGGTGTCCTCCTTCACTTCTCCACTGAAACTAGGACTCCAGAAGGCCTCCAAGAAAACTAGCCTGGGCCCCAGGCAAGGAAACTAGATTGTGAAGAGGATAATAAAGAATTTGGACTTAACCCCTGGTTATTCTCGTGGTGATTAATCTACTGAAATGAAGACTGGTTCAGAGACCTCTAGAAAACCAACCAGAACACTACAGAACTTAAGTTTGATGAGGGCAAGAAATGTTCATTTTTGTACTAATATTTCCAGTACTTGGCAGAGTGCATGCCTAAAAATACCCAAACATTCACCCACCCACCCACACACACGCTATCATATACAAACACGCAAATACTATTCTCAGTGACATGAAATGAGATTTCCTTGGTGTGAGAAATTCCAATTGAGGAAAATCCCTTCAACAAAGCAATCACCACCTTGTCTACAACTTGGAGTCTTAGAGTGTTGACAGTGAAAAGCAAAGAGATTTGGGCCAACATCATTACACAACCCAAATATGATTTTCTGACCTCAAGGACAATTCTTTACTCATTTAGTCATATTGTCCCTCTCTTGGCATATTGCAGATACTTAACAAAAGTTTGATCTCTAGCACTTAACACAAGGCCAGGGGCACATTAGCTGCTCCATATTGCTTTTGTATTTGACTGGATAATGGCTTGATTAGACATTAGAGATATGACTAACACTTGGAAAACCCAAACTCAGTTTTGACAATCTAGATAGGCCATGAATCAGTCCTACTCTCCAACCAGTTGAGAGCTCTTTTTTATGAGTTGTGTTTCAGGTAAAGTCATACATTTTTAATATTCAGATGCATTACTACTCTGTACACCTTAGGCTCACTGTGGATGAAGTGGGATTTTAAAGAAAGGGGTCTCAGATTTTAAAAACAAACAATCCCATACATAGACCTCTAAATGACTGGTTTCTTCTCAACAGACATATTTTGATATTGCACTAACTTTTATGAGGTTTTCAGGTCTCTGAATATTCTTGGATTGCCCCCTATGAAGTTGCCATGTGATGCTAGGTATCCTTCTTTAGAATTCCTCCAGTGAGGGCAAATATCAATCCTTTGTAGGATGGATGTGATCATCTGAGAATAAGGTGACTTTGTTGTGGTATGCCCTTAAAGGTTGGAAGCTGGCTTTCTTATAAGCCTCAGATGCATCAACAAAATCAAACATTTATTATGTATCCATATGATCAGAGAGCTCTGTGCTGGAAGAGAAATGACAAAGAAGAAATCCAATTTAGGCAGATAGGTGATGCAGTAGATAGCAGGCTGAGCCTGGAGCCAGGAAGACCTGAGTTCATGTGGCTTCAGACTCTTATGAGCTGTGTGACCCTGGACAAGTCACTTAACTTTGGTTACCCTCAGCTTCCTCAATCATAAAATGAATACAATAATAGCACTTATTGCCCATAGTTGTTATAAGGATAAAATGAGGTAATAATAAAATTATGGAGTACTTAGCACAATGTCTGGCACAAATTAAGTGTGATATATATGTTGATTATTATCATCATTATGTTTACTGCATTGTTGCAATAAGACCAATATTTAAAAAGTGCCTTAGTATGTATATGTGTGTATGTGTATGCACTAAGGAATTGGAAGGAAGAAGGAAGGAAGGAAGGAAGGAAAGGAGGAAGGGAGGAAGGAAAAGAGGGAGGGAGGGAGGGAGGAAGGAAAGGAGGGAAGAAGGAAGGAAGGAAGAAAGGTGGGAGAAAGGAAGGAAGGATGGAAGGAAAGGAGGGAGGAAGGAAGGAAAGGAGAGAAGAAGGAAGGAAAGGACAGAAGAAGGAAGGAAAGGAGGGAGAAGTAAGGAAGGAAGGAAGGCAGGGAGGGAGGAAGGAAGGAAGGAAGGAAGGAAGGAAGGAAGGAAGGAAGGAAGGAAGGAAGGAAGGAAGGAAGGAAGGAAGGAAGGTGGGAGAAAGGAAGGAAGGATGGAAGGAAAGGAGGAAGGGAGGAAGGAAAAGAGGGAGGGAGGGAGGGAGGAAGGAAAGGAGGGAAGAAGGAAGGAAGGAAGAAAGGTGGGAGAAAGGAAGGAAGGATGGAAGGAAAGGAGGGAGGAAGGAAGGAAAGGAGAGAAGGAAGGAAAGGACAGAAGAAGGAAGGAAAGGAGGGAGAAGTAAGGAAGGAAGGAAGGCAGGGAGGGAGGAAGGAAGGAAGGAAGGAAGGAAGAAAGGTGGGAGAAAGGAAGGAAGGATGGAAGGAAAGGAGGGAGGAAGGAAGGAAAGGAAGGAAGAAGGAAGGAAAGGAGGGAGGAGGAAGGAAGGAAGGAAGGCAGGGAGGGAGGAAGGAAGGAAGGCAGGGAGGGAGGAAGGAAGGAAGGCAGGGAGCGAGGAAGGAAGGAAGGCAGGGAGCGAGGAAGGAAGGAAGGCAGGGAGCGAGGAAGGAAGGAAGGCAGGGAGGGAGGAAGGAAGGAAGAAATGAAGGAAGGAAGGAAGGAAGGAAGGTGGGAGAAAGGAAGGAAGGATGGAAGGAAAGGAGGGAGGAAGGAAGGAAAGGAAGGAAGAAGGAAGGAAAGGAGGGAGGAGGAAGGAAGGAAGGCAGGGATGGAAGAAGGAAGGAAGAAATGAAGGAAGGAAGGAAGGAAGGAAGGAAGGAAGGAAGGAAGGAAGGAAGGAAGGAAGGAAGGAAGGAAGGAAGGAAGGAAGGAAGGAAGGAAGGGAGGGAGGGAGGAAGGGAGGGAGGGAGGGAGGAAGGGAGGGAGAGAGGAAGGGAGGAAGGAAGGAAGGAAAGAGGGAAGGAAGGAAGAGAGGGAGGGAGGGAGGGAGGGAGGAAGGAAGGGAGGAAGGAAGGGAGGAAGGAAGGAAGGAAGAAAGGGAGGGAGGGAGGGAGGGAGGGAGGGAGGACTCCAGGCCAAAGTGGTTCATCCAAAGTCACCTAACTTCCATAAGGGAATGATAAGGTCAGATCTGGATAAAGAGCAGCCACTGTTAGAGCTATATAGAGAACAGGTTGGATAGTAAAGAAGCTGGAAGCCAGAAGTCTAAATAGGAGAATTTTGCATGGATCAGATGACAGATAAAGGCCTGATCTGGGTGGAGGTACTATTTGAGAAGGGAGAAAGGGAATCTATCTGAGAGAGGTTCCTGAGATTGAAATATCAAGGCCTGGCTCAGATGAGACAAGGTCCCTGCCTCCATGAAATCCAACCCAGAGAGCCTGGGTTTCCACTATTCCATGGTGAATGTATCAAAGAATTAAGCGGTCCAAATGATTCTGAGCTCTGAGAATAAAGGTGGCTGCCACCCTTGGAGGCCCTCTCCATCTTTTCCTAACTGTCTCTTGGGGCTATTCATTAAAAGGAAGCCCAGAAATGGTTGAAAGCATTCACTGCCATCACCTCCCAAGGTGACTACTTTGAAAGATATCCCTCATTTGTATGTATGCATTCTGACCTATCAGTTAAAAATGATCACTTTCATTACTTTATCATCACACCTCAGTTGAGATCAGGGCTGGATGCAGTTCTGTCTGAGAAGGAGGCAGTTTGTCTTGGGCCCCCATTCAGAGGCTTCCTTCCTCTGGCAGGACTCCCCATCCTCCCCCTGCCAAGAATCCAGTGCCCTCAGGCTGGCAAAGCCCTTTGTCCCAGCAGGAAAAGAATCTCACAAGCCCACTGCCACAAACAAGTGACTGACCCGACCTTTCTCCCCTGATGTCCCACTCTCCAATAGGTACTCTTCTCCTTCATTACCATCTGCTCCAGGCAAACTGGACTGCTGAGGCTTTGTGTCTCTCCTCTATATCTTTTCATAATCTTTCCCTTCTCCCTGGATGCCCTCTTATCTCTACTTGGTAGACTTCCTTGACAGACAAGTATTTACTTCTTGATTTCCCCCCATCAGTGCTCAGCAGCTTCTCACTCTAGAGATAACTTGACTTCAGTTTATACCAAGTGACATTTCTGAGCTGTGTGACCCTAGGCAAGTTACTTAACCATTCTGAGCTTCAGTTTCTTTGTAAAATAGAAGAGAAGCATCTTCCTCACAGATAGTTGGTATGAGAATCAAATATTTATAAAGTGACTTGCTAATCTTGAACTAGTTTATAAATGGTATTATAATAATTATTATTTTATTGTATTATAATAATTATATAATAATTTATTATAATACTTTCACATGTGTAGGACAAAAAATCCTATTAGCCTGTGAGCTCTTAGAAACCAGGGACTGTCTTTTGCCCTTCTTTGTGGTTCCAGCACCTGGCCTACTAGTTGGCACATTGCAGATATTCAAGAAATACTTATAAACTATTGGATATCAGTATGGTATCCTGGGAGTAGAATGTAAGTCCCCTGAGGTCAGGTATTATTTCATTGCTGCCCTTGTACTTTCAAAGCCTGTCCATTTCCCTGTGCACCAGGGATAATTTATTTCTCCTTATATTCCAATACATTGAATGGAAGCAAATAGCTATATTCTGGGATTTGCTCCTAATATCTCTCAAGATTGAATTATAAAATTGTCAATGTGAGCCTTGAACTTCTGCAAGTGCTCTAAATTAAGGCTTGATTTGTTTTTTTGGGTGATATTCTACACTGAAGAAAGTGGTGGAGAAAATGAAAATAATAAATATTTATCTTAAAAATTTGTCATGAGGACATTTTTGCGATTGAATTTAAAAAATCTGGTTGTTAAACATTGACCACTACATATTTCATTGTATTCCAAGTCCCCAAAGATCACAGTCAAAATATTCCTAGTCTTTATGATGAGTTCTCAATGGGACAGTCTAGATAAATCAGTGATCTAAAAAGAGGTCCTGGAAATAGAAACAGCCAATGGTGTTTTGTAAACGTCTCCATATCTCTGTTTGATTATTTTTCAGGCCTGTGATTCCATCATTAGAGGGAGACTTGATGAGTATTTTTTTCTGTCTAGGGCACTGAAAGTTTCTTCCTGATAAATCAGAGAGCAGCTTGACAGCAGGTCAACAAAGGCATCCAATGAATCAATTCAGTACATTACAAGACTAGAGAAAGGAACAATGATGGTGAAAGTGGGATTGTCATCCATTTGCTGGTCTCTTTCAGTATTTATCCATATATAGCATGTCCATGTCGTCTTCTGCATCTGAACTACTGCAAGATATATATATACATATACATATACATATATATATATATAGATAGATATAGATGTAGATATAGATATACTTTCATATACTGAGGTGTCTTGGACATGTCTCAAATTTGATGGCTAATTAACTATAGAACTTGATCTTACTCATACTTCTCAAGCTGTACATGATCCAAACTGCTGTTCTTATTAAAAGTTAATTAAAAATTAAAATTGTATATCTCTTTGCCTCTGCTCACAACATTCCCTGGTGATGTCCTTCCCACACATGTCCAGAAATTGGAATCCTACCCTTCCTGCAAAGCCTTAATCACTCACTTCTGGTCTGATGGCCATTGTGAAGGCTAAATACAAGAGCCTACGTTGGCGCTTGGCTAGTGCCTCACAGGCAACTTCATCATCAGGGGACTGGAGCTCTGCTCACATGCCCTTCTGCCAGGAGATGCTTCAGGAAGAAACTAGTCTGACTGCTTTGATCAATAATGCAGGGATCTTCCAGTGAGTTCTCACAGGGAGACTGAAGATAGGGTGGAAATGCAGTTTGGTGTTAATTACCGGAGGCCAGTCTGAATCACCAACTTCTCTTCAACAGTCTCAAAAACTCAGCTCCCAATAGGATACAGCTGTGGGCTTATTCTAGACTTAACAAATAAGGAAACATCAACTGGGAAGAGTAGAATAATGCAGTACGTGATAGTAAAAGTCTTACCTTGAGCCTGCTTAAGCTAGCTAACATTATTGTAGTTTGTTCCTTTGTGTGTTTTGGAATTTATTTCTTTATTCCATGGTTAGTTGGTGTTTCCACCAGTCTACACCTTGGAAGGTGTTCATATAAAAGGTTTTAGCGTAAAGGAACTACATCTTGTTGTTCAGCCACTACTGAGAGACACAGAATTTCCTATATCAATTGCAACATCTTTTCAGTGGACTGAAAACTTCATTAAAATGAGCCCAGAGCTTATGTACCTCTTTCAATGGAAGTAGAGAATACAAGCTCTTTCAGGGGATGTAGACAATATCTCAGCAAGTCCTGTAAATAATAATAAGAACAAACTCCAGACCAAGGTTTGAAAGTCTCAGTCACAAAACAAACAATTAAAACACAATGTAGTGTTATGAATATTTATGTATATAGGACATACATTTATCGTCCACTATTGTATAAGAATATATACACTAAGTAAATATTACTCCTTAAATTAAATTAAAATACATACTAATTAAAAATTACAAAAGTGGGTATCTCAATGAAGTAAATGTTGTAGAGTTGTCAGTCCATCTTAAAGCTAGGGGAGGTCCTGACTCTATGATATAGAGCAGTTATATTGCCTGAAAGAAATCTCTTTTCAATGTTTGGTCACAGAGATATCAAACACAAAGGCATCATAACCCCTCCCTCCCTACTGCCAGAACAAGGTGAAAATACAATTGGGGAATACTTAACAACACCAAAAAAATACAATGAAAGCAAGATAGTTTTCATTGTATTTTTCTAAGTCAGTCTACAGTGGTAGAGACCTTTCCTTGTTTCTATGTGAGAAATACTACAGTTTTAGCTGAAAGGTTCTCAGGTTGTTTTTTGTCCTTGGGATCTCTTTCTACTATTAATATTATTGAGGACTCTCCTCCTGCTAGTAAAGAATTTTTGTTTACATGTATTGCAGTTATCAATACTTAACACATTAGAAAGTAAAATATTTTTGTATTATGAAAATTATTTGGGTTTGCAAAACTATTGATAAAGATTTTGGATCATTCATGCTTTGAGAACCACAGCTCTAGAAAGTTGTTGGAGAAAGTGTAGAGCTCCATTGGTAATGAGAGTTTTTTTCCCCAATGTGTTTCCTACAAAAGTTAAGTTACAGGTCTAGTCTCTTTATCTGTGTAATCAATGAAGCATAATAACTGGAATATCTGCATATTAAAATAGATTAAAAGTAAATAAGGGAGAAAATTATTGGCAAAATGGATGCCACCTGCTCTATGCCCAATCTATTCTAGAGGTACGATGCGTACTTAACATGGCATAATCTTGAACTTACATGAAAATTTTCAATTAAACTTTGGAAATTTCTACAATGAAAAAAGATACCCAAGGATATTTTAAGGCTGCAGAAAATGTATTTATTAGGTTGTTAACACAAAATTAACCTGAAGAAACCATGAGCTACATGGTATAATCCAGAATATAATTGCTTTTCTGTTAGGCTTATAACAGAACTTGTGTCTGATTCAAAAACTGGGCAAACACAGGGCTCCAAGGAGAAAGCTAATAAGGAGATCTTTAAGAGAAAGTGGAGACATGGACCACTTATTTTAGGAGGTATATTTCAGGACAATAGTACTTTAGCTATTAAATTTTGGCTGATGTGGGGTCAGAAATCACTGTCCCTCTCATATGAGCACATGTACAAAGAGATATGAAACCAAAAAAGAAAATAGCACAATGAAGTTATAACCACACCCACGTATGTTATCCTTGTGTACGACATAAATTTGTAATTAGAATAAATATTGTACTATTTCAATGGCAATCTAATTAATGTATCATCATATTGAATTAGATTCCATTCTACCCATGCTTTCTCATCTTATTTAATTTATTTTCCCGTCATTTCATTAGTCTTTCTCATTTTCTTTGTACCCTTTTTTCTTGCTGTGTGACCAATTCATCTTTTCTTTTTTAATTTAAAAATTAAAATAAATAAATAATAAAATGAAACATGAATAGACAAATAAAAACTTACATTTTTGTTTTATTATGGCATGCTTTTCACTTAATTATCATTGCTAACTGGATGCCATCCATTCTCTATTACTTCTGCTCTGCTAAGGATTGCAAGTGTTATCAGTGACCTTGAAATTTTGCACACCAGGGGAATGTCCTGACTACTCTACCCTACTTATACTCATGATAAAGGAAGTTGAGTTATTATTAACTCAATTATTCTGATTTTACTACAATACTCTGGCACTATAGAGAAAGAAATAAAATTATTTATTTGTCTCAATGCTATCTCCTAATGAACCCCCCGAAGTAGCTGCAAGTATTCAAATTGCTATTTAAAATTACAATTATATAAAATATAGTCAGTGGTTTCCAGCCCAATGGAAATATCCTGCAGAAATTGGGATTAAACCAATTCATGGGATTCACTATTCATACTAATTGGCATCTAGCCATATTAGAGGAAAATGATAATACACATGTTATCTTCATATGGATAATACTGCATGAAGATGGTAAACCATATTATTAGATAATGATCATGATACACATCAGCCTTTTTTTAATAAGACTTATGATTCTCAGTAGTTGGGAGAAAATAGGCTCTCTCAGAAGTTGTTCTTTGAGAATAAAACTGTTTAACTTTGCTTCTTCAAATTTCCAGTGTCCAGCACATACTGTGTATGGTGGTTATCTATCTATCTATCTATCTATCTATCTATATCTATTTATCTACACACACACACACGCATATGTGTGTATATATATATGCATATATAAGTGTACATATGCATATGTGCATGTATAAATGTACATATGCGTATATTATACATGTGCATACGTGTATATATGCATATATAAATGTACATTGCAGGTGTGTAACTGTGATATACATGCATATATGTGCATACATAAATGTACATACTCATTGAGTATATGTACATGCATACATGTGCATGTATGAATGTGAATGTGTGTACATTATTCATATACATGCGTATGCATACATGTATATGTAAATGTACATATGTGTGTATATATACACATACATGCATATATAAATGTGCATATGTATGCATGTGTGTATACATGCATATTAAATTCCTCCCTGATTTGTCAAGTTAAGGCAAATCAACTAGCACTATTAAGCACCTCTGGCTAGCACTGTGTAAATGTTAGAGATACAAAAAAGGCAAAAGCCAGTCCTCTGGAGGAGCAGCCTTTCCCTTCCCATAAGAGCAACAACGCAGCAACAAATATTCTACAGATCCACTGGAGCACTGAGAGGTTAAGGCCCATGTCCAGGCTGAGAATCAATCACTATCTGAGGCTGGACTTGAACCTGGGATTTTTTTTTTTTTTTTTTTTGCTCCAAGGCTAGCTCTCCATCATGCTGAAATGTAGCTTTCATCATGTAGACATCATGAAAAGACCACCCAGATCTGCTCTTGATCTGGAAATTCCCAGTCCCAAAGAGGCCTTGTTGGTGTGAACACTCACTCCGAGGCAAGAAACAAAGGGAAAGCAGTTGCAGCTGAGCCCAAGAATGGATAAATAGAGATTGGATGGATTAATGGATAGATTAATGGATATTACACATACTCACAGAAATACACACATACATGTACAATTCAAGGACAAAGAGGGAAAGAGGGAGAGAGGAAAAAAAGGGGGAACAGAGATAAACAGAGACACAGAGACACAGAGACACAGAGGGGAGATTTATCTCTCATCACCAATTACCCCCTCAGCAGCCAGGCTTTCTTTATGAGACAGACTTGCATTCTGTCTGAATCCCAGTCCTCTATGAACAAGATTGCTGCTTTCTTCTCCAAGCAGCTCTATGTTAAGATCTAAAAAACCCTCCAACTGTTTGGATAAGAATGCAGTGGGATGTGGGGATACTTAATATGTATTATAATTCTCCAAAGACCATGCAAAATGTCTGCTGGCTAAATGGCTGTCACTCAAGATTAGCGACAACATGAGTTGGTTTCAATCTGTTTCCTACCAAAGGGAGTCTTGTAGGTTGAAGACAGCATTCAGGTTGAAGGCATATATAATAGTGCTTTTTTCCCCATTCAAGAATAGACTAAAGAGGGGTTAATTAAGCATGTAAGTTCAGCAAGTCTCTTAACAGGACCAGGCCTGATTTATCTGTAGCTTATTTAATAGGATTTGCGGGGTTTCCTCCACTAAAAATAGTCAGAGCTGGGATATTGTAGAGAGCAGTGATACAATAATTGAGACTGATTTCATTCGTTCAGCAAACATTCAGTAACAACTCAGTATATGCAAAATCTTATGTTGTGCTAGGTACACAAAGATCTTAACCTCCAGGAACTTACTTTCTATGAGGGAATGGAGCAAATGGTACCAGAGTTGCCATGATTTAAAGGGAGAAGGCATAAAATAATAGATTTGGAATTGGAAGAAAGCTTAGAGGTCACCTGTTAGGATTACTAAGTGAGAACTCGGGTTGTCTGGATAGTGACAAGGTGAGAATTCAGGTTGGACAATTACAAGGTGAGAACTCAGGTTGACTTGATGGAAGGAGCAGGCTCATTGGCTGAGGTGGTTCTTCCCAGAAGCCCTTGCATTATCCCACGCCCATTCTCTGGGAGAATAAAAGAGAGGACTCCCAGAGATAGAGGAAGACTCTCTGCATTGCATCAGGCTTGACGGGGCTCTCTGCAGGAAGGGAAGTCACTTCTCTGGGCAAGAGTTAACAGCAACTGCCTGGAGACAACGGTTCGTTACAGGAAGAAGAATCTGTCTTCTGAGAGATTTGAGTAGACACAGCAGATCTCTTCCCAGAGAGCGATCCGGCAGCTTCTGGAGACGACAGCTCGTTACAGTCACCTAATCTAATTTCTTTATTTTACAGATGAAAAAACTTAGTTTTGTCGAGGGGAAATGACTTGGGCAACTTCACAGTTTCTGTCTTTGTCTTCCTGAGAATATAACTTCCTGTAATACCCGAGAAACTGAGGAAAGACAGAGATTGTTTTTTGATCTTTAATGTGGAGAGTTTAGACTAGCTGGCCAAAATGGGACTTTCGTTCAAAGTGTTTGACCCAGATAAACTGAGGCAGGGAACTTATACAGGGTTTTAGCTAACATATGTATTAACTGTTAATACATAACTGAGTGTACAATCTTACAGAGGAAACAAAGGCCATAAATTCAGGAAAGAATCATAACTTAATCCTGAAAGGATAGGGGTCAAGATCAGAAGATGGAGGGCAGGAGACAGCTAGGTGAGGGGCAGTTATCCTACCAAGGATTGAGATAATGCACATGGAGTTTATGACACAATGATATATAAAGGTGATCAGAGCTCCAAGGTTTTTCCTGACTCAATTTTCCCAGTCCTAATGGCAAGGAAAGGGGGTGGCCATAATTGTTTATTCAGGGTATAACATTCCTTCATTTGTGTCATGAAATGGCTCCCGGTAATAATGGTCCTACCCCCTCATGAACAATGCAGCACGTTATACAGAGTGAAATAAAAGGCACTTCCCCACCAAGATAAGGTTGATGTTCCAAATATCTCCTTAAATTGCTGCCCTGCTGTTGCCCTCCCTAGCTACTTGATTTAAAATGTCATCTCCCTCTCATTTCCCCATAGTATCTCCTACCAACTCCAAGGAAAATTACTTCTTTGGGGCATACAAAAAAGGCAAGTAATTTTTTTGACAATCACAGCTAAGATGTATATAAGTTTTCTGGAGATATTTATTAGAGAAATGTCAAAGGAAGTGAACATTCTTCAGGCTTTCACAAGAACCCATTTCCTAAGTAGACTGGAATCACAGAATGCTATTAAAATTGCATTTGTCTTGGGCATGCCCAGATTACCTAATATAGAGACTCCTATATTCCTCCAATAAACAAAATTAGTCCCTTTTCATTGTTCATAGCCAGAAGAGGCTATAAAACTGGCCAGACTGGGAAGTCTCTTCCCTCACTCTTCCCTGATACATCCAGAGGGTGAAGATCACAGGTCATCCAGACTGGGCATCAGGAACTTAATCAGAAGGAAAGACGTTTCCCAGCTCCTGCCCTAGCTCCTTAGATATTAGACCTGAGAGAGTTGGTTCCTCTTTGAAACCTGATCATCTTGAAGGCAGGATCTAAGGAGGGAAGCAATCCAACAAGAAAGCCCTAAGAAGTCAGGGACCTGAGCCTAGAGCCAAGGCTGGGTGGGTCTCAGGGTAAGAGTGGAGATGGATGAGGAATGAGGGACTTTTATATAGGAATTTAGCTAAATTGTGAACCTAATCCCTTTGCCCCCACTTCAGAGACGGCGATGCTATTAGGGTTGGAGGGTTATGCTTCTCATATGTTGGGGAGTAAGTTTGTATATGTTATATTTTTGAAATAAATATTCCTTTGTAAAAACCTGATCCATTGTCGTAGCTAAATGGAAATCAGATGCAAAGAGCTATCTTCCCTTTTGGGAGCATGTTTAGTAGGGGTTAAAGTCATTGGCAGAGACCTGAGTCACCCTCAATCCCTTTAAGTGTATCAGAAAATTCTGGGGAAAAGATGAAACCAAATATACTCAATCTTCAGTCATGGTGGATAACATTACAGTATATCTGGAAGGGGGCATTGATTGGCATTGGTTTTCATCTGGTTCATCTCTCATAGTTTCTATATCAAGAAAATAAAGTCTAAAAAATAATGAATGAATAAATAAAAGAAAATAGGGTCTAGTCAAAGGGATTAATGACGTCTTTCAGTCAAATGACTTTTTTTTTTTAAAAAGGCCAAAGCAGAACATACAGCCAGGATCCTGAACAAGCTATTCCCTAGCCTATTATTTTCCCAAAAAGCAGAAAGAGGGACACTGAACTACTAAAACAGCTGGGTCCAACTGGAAACTACAAAACTCACAGAGCCCAAATCAGAGCAGAAAACAATTGGGGAATATTTAACAAAATAAATAAAAACACAACACAACATCGGTAAAGTTAATGTGTGGCATTCTAAATCAATATGTTATCCACAGGGATCTGTTTCTATTTGAGTTTGAAACCATAGAATTCACAAAATGATTAGGTTTTGTTTTGTTGGGTACCGGATAATTCTAAGAAAATGGAGAACCATGCCATAACATGATACATTTCAATGAAGGGATTTGGGACCTGTCTGAATACCAGAAGTTCTAGAGTAAAATATGTTACCAAACAAAACAAAACAAAATAAAACAAAACAAACAAACAAACAAAAAAAAATAGAAACAGAAGATTCAAAAAAACAACCTTCTTTATCGAACTCAAATGCTAGCCTATTTTACAGAAAAGAAAATAAAAGCTCTGACATGATTAACAAGTTGGCCCAAGGTCATACAAATGATCAAATCCAGAATCAAGATTCATACACAGGCCCACAGAGTCTAAAGCCGTTGTCTTTTTTACTCAAAAAATAATGACATTTATATAGAGTTTTCATTTTGGCAAAGGATTTTATATATCTTATGCCATTTGATCCTAACAACACCAGATAAAGCAGTAGCTATTATTATCCCCATTATATAGATAAGAAAATTAAGGTTAGAAGGGGTTAGCAGTCAATTAACATTTATTATAAGTGCTTAGTATGGGCCAAGGCGTCGGCTAGTTGTCCTAGTGTTTAAAGTTCCAGGTCTGGAATCAAAAAGATTCATCATCCTAAATTCAAATCTGCACTCAGACACTAGCTATATGTTGGGCTAGTCACTTAATCCTGTTTGCCTCAGTTTCCTCATCTGTAAAACTAGGGCTATTTCCAGTTCTCCTGATATATATTTTCCACTGGACCCAGATGACTCTGGAGAAGAAAGTGAAGCTTGTGACTTTGTACAGCTCTCTCTCACTTAAATCCACTTCACACTTGAATCTCCTTGACATCATCTCCTTAATGTCACAATTGGGAACGAAGGACAAACCACAACAAAATGAGCTAGAAAAGGAAACAGAAAACCATTCTGGTATTATTGTCAAGAAACCCCCCAAATGAGGTCAGAAAGAGTCAGCAAAGTATGAAAACAACTAAACAAGTGTAAATCAGGCACAGAGTTCAGTCTTAGAGATTAAAAAAAAAAAAAGACAAAAGGTCATCCTTAAACTTAATGAAAGCACAATCTAATGAGTGAGACAAGCAAACAGACACAAACAATATATCTATAGGATAAAAGGGGAATCATTCACAGAGCTGGGGCAGTAGAATTAAGAGAGGTTGAAAGAGGCTTATTTTTGGAAAGCAGAATTTAAGATACTTAAAGGACACCAGGAAAGCCAAGGCATAGAAATGAGCTAAAAAAGCATTCCAGGTCTAGGGGACAGCCCGACAAGAACCAGGAGCTGGAATGCTTTCTTTATGCATCCAGGAGGTCAATTTGACTGAATCAAACAGAATATGGTCAAGAGGAAGGTGTTCTTCCCCATGGATAGCACTAACATTGTGCCTTGCGATACTCTAGACTTAGAGCATAACTTCCTCTACATCTAGGTTGTATTCATGGGGCTGTTTTCTGCCCCTGCTTGAAAAATTAGCTCAGTACTTTTCATTTTTCTGCCTTACACAGGGAAATGTGATCATTGCATCTATGCATAAAGGGAGAACTGGACCATGGACAGATCCGCAGTTCTCATGGTCAGATCCTTCATCTAAGCAGAGTATGACCAGTTAATTTACAATCTTACATGTGGAATGAGAAATACAGGCTACAGGAGACAGAACCTGTGCTTTCATTTTTCTGGGAAACTCCCAGATGAGAAAGTTCCATTTCCAAGTGTGATGGGCCTCTTTGCCAACCAATTTGCTCTCTCCCTCAATGATCTACATAATTAAGACTCACTTGGGATTTTTTTATTTGAACTATTCCAATAACTGTCTCATTCCTCTGAAGACAGAAATTACCCTTGACATAAACCCTAATGAATTTCTTTTGGCTGTGCAGGGCTACCATAGTCGTGATTCTTTGAGCCCAAATCAAATCATACTACACAAAATATCTCTCAAGTCTATTAATAATGAATTGAACCCAGCTTTGCAGGCAGGCCCTCAGTTCTACCAGGGGGGAACATATCAACTGGCCTAAATAGCATTACCCTAAATTATTCTAAATAGGAATTGAAGGCTTTGCTAGTTTTCACAAAAATTATGGAAGAAAACATGCAAATAAACAGCCGGTTATTTCTGGTGCTTAACTTGAGAAGTCCCTTGACATTTCTATGGGAAGGGTTGCTTTCCTTCTTGCCCCCACACTTCCAGCCCAATCTCAGACAGTCTGCCTTCAGTTCAGTTCTGGCAGGAAGTATAAATGGGTGAAAGAAGACTCTCAAGAGGATAGTGCTTTCAGTGAACTCAAGTTCTAGGGAAGTAATTTTTCCCATCTTCAAAAGTAGAGTTCTTTCTTAGATCTCTGCAGCAGGAGGCTTGAGAGTGGGGAAAGTGTTGGACTTTTAAACAAAGAAAACTGAACGAAATTGTAGAGAATGGAAGAATTAATCAAGTGAGAGGAAGAAAGGAGAAAGAGGAGGGAATGGGGAGGGGAAAGAGAAGAGAACAGGGAAGAAGAAAGGAGAGGAGGAAAGTGATTAGATGGGAAGAAGAGAAAGGGAAAGAACATGAGAAGAAAGGGAGAAAAAGGAGGAGTAGAAAAGAGAAGTGGAAAAGTGGATAAGAGATGGATAAAAGAAAGAAAGAAAAGGGGGATAGAAAGAAAAATATAAAAAGTTGAAATGGATGAAAATAATAACAAGGGAAATATAGAAGAAGAAAGAAGTGGAGAGAAAAGGGAATGAGAGTGAGAGATAAAGAACAGGGAAAGGAAAAAGAAAGGGGGTAAATAAAGAAAAAGGAATATGAGGAAAGAAAAAATGAAAGAATGCAGGGAAAGAGTGAGGAAGGGGATGAGAAAGAAGGAAGAGGAGGGAGATGGAGAAAAGATAGAGGAAGAAAAAGAAAGAAGAAAGAGAAAGAGATGATTTTAAATTCCTGCAAATAAAAAAATCAAATATTATAGTTATATTGAAGAGGAAGGTGAGTCGATAGAAATATGAATCACTAGACTAACAGTACTTTTGAGTACCTAATATGTATAGACCCTCACTGCGCTCACTCATTTAGGATATAAAAGAGAAATATAACAGGCATCAATTCATTTAACATGGCAAGCATGTAAATACCTACAGTGGAGTAGACATTGAATTAATCACTGAGAATTTAAAGAAAACCAAAAAGTCCCAACCCTCATGAAATTTCTATTCCACAATTTTGTCTTAAAGAACTAGTTTCAGTTGAGAAACAAAGCATATACACATCAAATGATAACTAATAAAGGAAAGCACAAGCTCAACACCGTATCAATAATATTAAGTGTGAGCCCCAAGAATTCAGGATCGGGGTGTTTGATGAACTGAGGAGGTCAGGATGAGGTGATAAAGGAAGCTGTAGCATTTAGCTAAATCTTGTAGGATGAGGTTTTAGATTCAGATTAACAGGGGGAAGATGTTTCTGGTTGAAAGTGGGTAAAATAGTGGGAAGGAAGGAACAAAAGTGGGTCATAGAAAGCATTCAATTATACATATAAAAAAATATATGTGTATATATATATATATATATATATATATATATATATATATATATAATGTCATCTTATAAAGCTGAATAAAATTTCAAAGCATTTTCCTCATAAGAACCTATTAAAGTTGATAATGAAAGGATGATTTTCTTCATTTTCCATATAACAAAGCCAAGGCCCAAAAGTTAAGTGATGTTCTCAGAATCCTACACTCAGTTTTGAATCCTATAGCATATATCAGGATTCTTGCTCTAGAGGAAAGTAAAAAGTTCACTGGCATCAGTGTAACCAGATCCCTTACCCTGACTTACTTCTCCTTATATACACTGTATTTGAGATTAAGAATGGAACAACAATAGGATGCTGGAGCTGGAGCTGAAAAAGAGCTCAGACACATGGAGCGTATTCCATTCCAATTTCCAAATGAGGAAACCCAGGCAAGAGTAGATTACATGATGTATCAAAAGTCTCAAAGGTACAGACTAGAAGAGACGGAGTTCAAATCCAGATTAGGTGACTACCTAGACAACACACTTTGTATCACACTATGTTGCTTACTAACAGGACCAGAGGAGCTTTGAATGTGTTTTTTGTTTTATATTAGTTTGTTCCTTCATGATTCATGAGAATAAAGCTGAGAAGAGCAGCACATCAGGCAGATTAGCTCATATCACTGGATGGGTATCTCTAAATTAGTATATGAGGGTATACTTTTGTTCAAACACTACAAGTAAATCAGGCTTTCTTATACTTTTTCCACTTGGAACCCTTAACAGCCAGAAATTTTTATGTGACTCCAGGCATATGATATAAAATGGATATACAAATAAAACTAATAATACAATTTTAAATTTTAATAAATAAAATTTCCTAATAATAAAGTACAATTTCACCACCTCCCACATTCAATTACAAGATCCTATGGGGTCTCCAACCACAGTGAAAGAAGCCGGGAATTAGACAATGAATGACTTGGGTCTAAAATGGAAAGGGAAGAAGCTAGATCATACCTGGGAAATCATATGAAGATTTCAAGAATTGGAATCCACTTCCTGCCACCAAAGTTCAACTTTTGACACCTCAAAATTCTCCCTATTGTTCATCATAGAAAGAGCAATTTAAGGATATAAGGAAAAAGAAGTGGATGTCATTCAATCAGTCAGGTACTCAAGCAACAGACATATAGTAAAAGCTTCCCAAATGTCAGGTACTGAGCATCTAGGAATGGAGCAAAAAGGCCAAAAAAGCCAGTCTATGCCCTCAGTGAGCTTACATTCTAAATTAGGTGCCCCAAAATAAAGCAAATAACATGGACCGCTAGATGGCACAGTAGATAGAGCATCAGCCCCTGCCTCTGAATCTGAGTTCAAGTCCAGCATCAGACACTGATTCTAGGCAAGTCACTTAACCCTAATTATCTCATAAATAAACTAACACATACACAAATGAGTAAATAAAAAATAAAAGAATAAATAGTAAGAAAAAGCAAATAACTAGATATATAAATGATGGGTAAAGTAGATAGAAGGTAATCTAAGAGTATAAAGTGATAGGAGCTGGGGGACCATGAAAATGAAATAAAAATATTGTAAGCATGATGATAGTGAGGTCCTTTGGTTCTCAGCTGACCTTAGATATCATCAAATCCAGTCTCTTTTTTTAACAAATGGAGAAAAAAAAAGGTCTAGAGAAGTCAAATGATTCACTAAAGGTTATTATGTAAGTGCCAGAGTCAAGATCTGAACCCAGATCTTCTTCTATACTCTAAAACCAGCACTTGAAGCAAAAAAATTTGGTACACTTAGAGATCACTAAGAGCACGTGTACATGCTCACACATGCTCATGCAAACCTAGACTGCTTCACTGTCACCGGAAAAGGGCTCATTCCCTTTTTCTAACAGTTCTAAAAGTAGCTAAGGAAAAATCCTACACAGAGATCTCATTATGGTCCCCAGGGCTTCTGGTCACAGCGTCCCTTCCTAAGAGAACTAGGACAGAGAATTCACAGTAACTTCTAACACTGAATTTCTTTTTATCTAGGACAGGCAAAGAGCTAAGGGTCATGTAAGATGTGGCTTTTTTAGTCTGAGAACTTGGAAACATCTCTTTGGACAGTGAGAACAAGCCATTCTAGAGCTTGGTCATTTGCTCTTGGGATCAGATAGGAGAACTTCAGAGGGAAAAAAAAAAGCAGAGATGGAGAAGAGGCTTGGTTGGAAAACAAATTAAGAAGACTAATTTCAATAAAGATATTTTTTCCTAAACATCCATCTGTACTTTAATAAACATGTAGCCTATATCCTGAATTATCCCTATGGGCAAAGAAGCTATTTCTCGTTTGGGCTTCCCATTTATTCCTAATGCAGGACTGGGCACAAAATTGAAAAATGATTAAGGTTTGTTGAATGAAAACTTACTGTATAGTAAGTTTTACCTTACCTCTAAGGTTACCCTGTATTCATTCTATGACTGATATATTCCCATTTTTGTACAAGTTGTGTTACCATTGGAACATGAGCTCCTTGAGGACAAAAATTGGTGGTGATGAGATCCAACAAGTCATGATGGTGGGGAGTCATCTGGAATGAATTCACAGATTTAAACTGTGAGGGATAGAAAATCCTATCCAAAAATGACTTCTCAGAGACCTCTCGAAGTAAAAAGCAGAAAAGTTGTTTATTTAACAAATTCTCATGAGAATGAGCAATTCCACCATGAGGAGGGAAAGAAAGAAAGCTCACGGTAGAAGGGCTAAAGAACTAAGGGAAGATAGACAGTTTTTATAGGTTTAATTGCAAAAGGATTACATCATGAGTTTGGGGAACATTAAGAGATAGGTGCCCCCCTTCCCCACCAGTTAATTGAATGTCATCATATATCTCAAAAACTAAACAATTAGTAGCCTAAACATCGATAACCTGGGGGGCAGCTAGGTGGCTCAGTGGATAGAGCATCAGCCCTGAATTCAGGAGGACCCAAGTTCAAATCTGGTCTCAGACACTTAACACTTCCTAGCTGTGTGACCCTGGGCAAGTCACTTAACCCCAGCCTCAGGAAAAAAAAAAATTAAAAAAAAAAAGAAAAAAGAAACATCGATAGCCTGGACAGACATAAATGTCAACAAAAAATCTAAGCAATTAGTAGCCTAAACATTGAACATATCTATGCAGGTCACAGAGACCTAGAGAAGATAGAATACAGAAAAGGAATTTAACCTTGCTGTAAGTTCTTCACCATATCCTTACTTCATACTTGCTCCCCACAAAACCATCTCCACGCCAAAAGGCATAGTTTTGTTGTCATACTTTTGAGCAAAGTTCATAATAAATTAGGGAAGATAAAAACTGTTATGGAAAAGAACCCTAAAGAAGGTATGCAAAATGTATATATATCAGTAAATCAATTGGTAATGCTGGTCTTTAGTAGTTGACATATAACACAACCTCTAGATTGTATACGGTAACACTACAAGATACTTCTGACTGCACAAGATAATGTCAGTACAAGATAATTCTATAGGGTCAGTTTGTCCTCACTGAGGCCCACTTAAGCACTGGCTTGCTACCAGGGAAATGGTCTTTTGCTGGAGTCCATTCATGTGGTTTCCTTTCTTTCTCTGTGTCTCTAGCACTTAGCATAGTGCTTATCACATAGTATTTTATAAATGCTTGTTGATTGATTATTGAACAAAGACTGATAAGGTGCTCTTAATGCCTCATTAAGAATATGTATTAAAAAAAGAATATGTATTAATAACAAAAGGTTTTGCAATTGTCAATGCTGGAAAATTACCTATGCATAAAATTTTGTAAAAATTAACTAAATTAATTTATTAATTAATTTTTTAAAAAAGAAGTGGAAGCAACTAGTAAATATTTGTCACATCAATAAAATAAAGCACATCAAAAAGAAAGAATATGTATTAATATCAGCTAACATTATTTGCTTGCTAACATTTATTTAATGCTTTACATTTAGCCAAACACATACCTATATATCTATATCTATATCTATCTATATATAGATAGATATATATCTATATCTATAGATAGATAGATAGATAGATAGATACATGCTATCACGGAATAAATGTAAAATCAGTCACTAATGCAGAATCATTCTGAAATGACTCCATGTTTTAACCTTGCTTGACTTTGGGGAGAGCAGTCCTGTAGGAGAGGACAGCCCACATGTTCTCTGGATCTCCTAAGCATGAATCCCATCCCTTCACTGAAATGTGGGCCGGTCAAAATAGGACAGCTAGGTGGGGTAGTGAATTCTGCACTGGGCTTGGAATCAGGAAGATTCATCTTCCTGAGTTCAAATCCTGAGTTTCAGACATTGACCTTGGTAAGTCACTTCGCCCTGTTTGCCTCCTCATCTAGAAAATCACTTGGAGAAGGAAATGGTAAACTATACCAATAAACTCAGAAGGATTGATTCAGGGAGAGTTGGACAGGACTGAAACAAGTGAATTGCAAAAATAACCAACTAAAACACTCAGAGAGGAACTTACGGGCACTAAGTCTCCTGTCTCATGGTTGCTGTGTACTTATGTAGAAGATGCTAACTACTGTCCATAAAAGTAGGACTCCGTTTGAATCCTGCTTGAGCAAGGCATTCCTTGATAGCATAAGAACACTCTTTTTAACTTCCTCATTCCAAATCAGGATGAAGGCTTGAACATAGAATTTTTTTTTAATAAATCCCCACAATACTATGTGATATTGTTTCCATTTTACAGATGAGAAAACAAATTGAGAAAGATTAAGAAAATGAGCCAGGATCCTGTATCTGATAAATTTCTGAAAAGAGATTTGAATTCAGGTCTTGCAGCCCGACTCTAAATCCAGGACTTTGGACAGCAACACATGGACTCATCTCTTATGAAGCTTTGGATTTAATCCTGGTCCAATTTGAGTCTAATTGTCTCATGGAAAGATGATTTGATAATTGGATGGGTGAGTTCAGGGACATGATAATTTCTTCCAACAATGTCCATCACAATCTGTCCACATCTCTCCTTCTGGTTTAACTCTTGTCTGTTTCCTCCTATCGATTACTTCAAGACCGAGACGGGAGCCTTCCTCAGGGTGCAATGGCACCAAGTGCACACCAGGGGAGCGCACAGGTTGTCCATTTGGCTTCCTCCCCTCACCTAGTCAAGCTCACCTTCTCCGGCAGCCAAACCTTTTTTTTTCTGATGGCCTGGCTAATGTTGTTCCTCCCATTCAGCTCTTCCTCATCTGCAGTCCTCTGTAGCCAACTCACGCCTACCATGCATTTTTTTTTCTTGCCCTTTGGGTGACCCTCAAATTTAATGTAACTTTAATTGAAAGGAATTGAATTTTAATGACTCTCCAGCTTCTCCCTGAAACAAAGGCCCACTTTATTATTATTTTTTTAATGTTCTTCTGGCGATGTTATATGGTAGTGAGTCATGAAATACCACAGGGTCTCATACAAAGAATGGGTGGAAAATTGTTTAGCAATGGCCTAATTTTCTCTATTTAGATAGAGATCAAAGAAGCCCAGAATTAAAGAGAAAGTCAGAATAGTCCTGGACCTCCCTGCTGCCTGCCAAAAATGAGGCATCTAAGCCCCCCCTTGAATTAATGGTTGGCTACTCTGGCATATACCACATTGACAGACCATGTATGCCATCCCTTAAGCTCTTTTCTTCAGGAAGGTGAATTCCTCTGTTACATAACCCTATGTTGGCTATGTGCAGCAAGCTCTCAAGGATAGTATTTAACAAGTATATATAACAGTTTGCTACAAATATAGGGTACCTCTACATGGGAACTCACTTGCAAAGTCAAAAGAACACTAGAACTAGAATAAGGAAAATCTGAGTTCAAATTTAGCATCAAATACTGTGTTACTGGACAAGTCACATATTCTATGAGTACCTCAGTTTCCTCAATTGTAAAATAAAAATAAAAATAGCATTTGCCTCCTAAGGTTGTTATGGTGATCAAATGATATATTTGTAAAGCAAAGTGTCTCTCAAGAATAGGTGTTTCTCAATCCTCCCTTTCTCAATCCTTCTCTCCCTTCTTCCTTCTTTCTTCTTTCCTCAATTCCTCCCTTCCTGCCTTTCTTCCTTTTTCTTCTTTTCTCCCTTCCTTCTCCTTTCCTTTATCCCTTCCTCCTTTCCTTCATTTCTTCCTTTCTTCTTTCCTTCCTTCCTTCCTTCCTCCCTCCATTCCCTCCTTCGCCTAAATATATACTTTACCCTATTTATCCATGAGTGACATTGCTCTACAAACAATAAAGATACATAATGATATAGATTGAAATATATACATATATATACATATATATACATTCCAAATCACTATATCAAAAACCGTGAGCATTTTTAGAAAATGTCTTTTAATATGTACATGACCCTTTTAGATAGACTTCAACAAATAGTTCATAAGTTCCAGTAGAAAGACAACAAGGTTGAAGGATGAAGACCTTTGTAGTGCGGCTGACTCACTGTTCACTTTTTAAAGATCTGAATTTTTATGGAAAGGTCAGCAGATACAATCAATTTGACATCCTAATGCAGAGACTTCCTCTCTCCATTTTCCTTAGCTACTCATTTTCACAGACAAATGGGAGAATAAAGAAAAACAAAATGCAACTAGAGAACATTGATCCTCAGAACTACTTAATGATTAACCATTGGAGAAATGGTGATTGCCTTATTAATAGTCCTAGCTGGAATAGATGAAACTCTGGGGAAATATATTAGAAGGCAGCTCACTTGGGAGCCACTGAAGCACTGAGGAAGCTAACCTGAAGAACTAGGTAGTCTTCTGTTGATCCTAAATTGAGTTTCTTCCCTTTCAGCAAGAATAAAATGATACCTCATCTAAGAGTTGCTAAGCATGAACCTAAAACTGGAGGGGATAAAGATTACAACTGCTTACTTCCAAGAGAAACCAGAAAATCCCTTCCATTTATTAAAATAGGTAGAACAGTGGATAGAACATACAGCCAAGATGATCTGAGTTAAAATCTGACCTCAGACATTTACTAGATGTGTGACCATGGGCAAGTCAGCTTCCTCACAAATAAAATTAGCTGAAAAAGGAAATGGAAAAAAAAAACCCACAAATGGGATCACAAAGATTCATACAGGACTAAATGACTCAATAATAAAATAAAAAATACTGTATCTCATTATGAGCAAATCTAACAACAGACCCACCTGAATGATGCAACCTGATAGCAGAGTGACCCACATATCCCTAATATCAGAGTCACAACTAAACTTTTTAAAATTTTTTTTATTTTATAATTATACAATTTTTGACAGTATATATGCATGAGTAATTTTTTTATAACATTATCCCTTGTATTCATTTTTCCAAATTATCCCCTCCCTCCCTCCCTCTACTCCCTCCCCTAGATGACAGGCAATCCCATACATTTTACATGTGTTACAACAACTAACCTTCTTGAAGACTCCAGAAAAAAAGAAAAGATTACATGGGTCTATCATTTCAGATTTTTATGGAGTTAGGACATAAACATTTCTCACATATACACCTCACTATCAATATATTTCAAATACGTCTCCCAATGACTTTATGCACTTGTGGGAAAGTCCATCTCTGGTTTCTGAAGAATGTTTTGAACCAACTGTTCTTGCTATGCCATTTGATAATTGGCTTGGATGAGACAGCTGAATCTATTGGCAGACTGAGGCCTTATGAGCTAAAGAGGTAGAAACAGATAGTCACAAGGGAACTCAAATCTCACAGTTATAGAGTCATGTCTCAGGGTCTGGAAACCCTACCCTCAAGAGTGAGCACATGTGGGAGGAAGAACTTCACAAAGAAGGTTATGTATATTTCCACTAAAATTAAAATCCTTAATGGACTTTAACCATCACTCTTTCCATTATTTTCATGAGGTTTTATTTAATTGCTGATCTCCCCTTGATCTTTCCACAATATGGCATCTTTTCTAACCATCTGTTGGTACTAACATTTCATGATAGACAGCACTCCCAAATTAGCCAACCCAGATCTGAAGAAAAGTATGTCTCACTGATACAATTCATAAGTATTTTGGCTTCTAATGCATTGTTGATGGAGTTGTGAACTGGTCTAAATGTTCTAAATAATTGTTTGGAACTATGCCCAAAAGACTAAGGCATATTGCATGCCCTTTGACAAAGCAATATCACTACTAGGTCTATGGCCCAAAGAGATTGTAAAAAGAAAGAATAGAGCTGATATGTACAAAAATATGGAGAGTAGCTCTTTTTGTGGTGGCAAAAAATTAAAAATTGAGGGAATAACTATCAATTAGGGAATGATTGAACAAACATTAGGATATGATTGTGAAGGAATACCATTATGTTACAGAAATAATGAGGGAGATGGTTTCAGGAAAACAACAACAACAACAAAAAAAACCCTTGAAGACCTACATAAATTGATGCAAAATAAAAACTAAAAAAAAACACAGGACCAAAACATCATTATACACAGTGTTAGCAATATTATAAAGATGATAAGTATGAAAGAATTAGCTACTTTGATCATTCCATGACTGAAGAAAATGCTGAAGAATTCAAGATAAAAAAAAATTTTCCAGTGAAAGAATGAATAAGCTCTGAGTAAAAATTAAAATTTATTTTCCACTTCATTTTTCTTGCTTTTTTGTGACTTGCATAATATGAAAATATGATTTCACATGTATAATTGAATTATATTTCTTTCCTTCTCCATAAGTGGGGGAGGTGTTAGAAGGGAGAGAAGTTGGAAGTCAACTTTAAAAAAATGTTCAATTTTCTTTGTATTGTGTCTCATTCATTTAACAATTATTTATGTGTTTATTATGAGCCAGTGACTCTTTAAGTGCTAAGACATATAAAACAAACAAACGAAAAGCAAAACCAATTACTACATCTGCACTTACATTCTAATAAGGGATACACATATGTACTTGCTAGATATATAAAAGTCTCTTACCCTAAGCTGTGGGTGTCATATTCTAATAACTATTTTTTAAAAATCCCTTTGTAATTTTTACCTTTTATTTTATATAATTAAAAAGATTATGAAGTGTCCATAGACTTCACTAGAATACCAAACAGAATCAAAGGTAACTTTGACATGAAAATGTTAGCAACTCAAGGCCCCTTTAAAGCCTTTACAACAGAAGGTAGAATTTAAATCTTTTTTGTTGTTGTTTTCGTTGTTTTGATAATATTTTTTGATTTTCTAAATATATGCAAAGATAATTTTCAAAATTCACCCATGCAGAACCTTGTGTCCCAAATTTTTCTTCTTCCCTTCACTCTTTTCCTCTCCTCTAAACATTCAATATAGGTTAAACAGGTGCAATTCTTCTAAACATATTTCCACATTTATTGTGCTGCACAAGAAAAATCAGATCAAAAAGAAAAAAAAATGAGAAAGATCACAATATATATGTGATCTATATATTCCTTTTTCTGGATGCAGATGGTTCTCTTTATCACAAGTCTTTAGGAATTTGCCTAAATCACCCCCTGTTGAAAAGAGCCAAGTTCATCACAGTTGATCATCTTGTTGCTGTGTACAATGTTCTCTTGTTTCTATTCACTTTACTTAGCATCAGTTCCTGTAAGTCTCTACAAATCTTTCTGAAATCATCCTGTGGATCATTTCTTATACAACAATAATATTCTATTACAGTCATATATCATAACTTTAAAAAATTAAGTCTTGAAGGAAATTGCTCCTAACAGGTAGAAGTCAGAAGGGAGAGTAGCACAGTTTGGAAAAGAGAGAAGAGGACTATAAGCAGTAGAAAAACAAACAAAACAAAACAAAAACCATTGCATTTAAAGAATTTGGATGACCTGGATTCAATTCTTGCCTTTGCTTTTTACTACTGGATCTTGTCATGTCACTTTATCTCTTTAGGCTCAAGCCTTTTCATCCATAAAATGAGATGATTAAATTCAATGACCTTTAAGGTCTCTTTCAGCTCTAATTCCATAATTCTATTAACCTATTCAGATCAAAAGAACAAGATATTCATGCTTCTTCAAAAGGGACATGTTCATAAATATCATCAAAATGGATATATCCATATGAAAACTGGTCAGCTGCCATTTTTTGCATATGGCAGGCTGACTCATAAACTGACCTTGAAGAGGTTACTAATAACACTTACCAATATATACTAGATTGTCTTCTTTGCTCAAAGATAGTGTAAAATGGGCAGAGAAGAATGTCAATAAGATATTAAGCTATGCTTTCATTCAACCCATAAAACAGCAATATGCAAACGAGGTCAGATAATGAAAACATTACAATTCCCACCAGGACAACATGACATAAAAATGTCTCCTACCTATAAAAGTCCTTTAGATGAAAGAATTAATTGCCAGCATCAAAAGTTAAGGTCTGTGAAGAAGGAATATATAATTGAATTAAAAAACACTCAGTTATTAATTTTCTCATTTCAGTTTAAAACCTCCAAGGTGGTGAGCAGATAGAGTGTTGGACCTAGAGAGAGGAAGGACTGAGTTCAAATGTGACCTTAGACACTCACTACTATATGATCCTGGGTAAGTTGCTTAAGTAACTTTGCCAAGAAAACACTAAATGAAGTAACAAAAATCAGATACAACTGATAATCCACCAAAAGACCATAACTATGTCAAGTGTTTTCCTCAATAAGAATGCCATGTATTGGATCTGGATCATGGTCAAGTCCATATATATATACATATATATGTATATACATATATATATGGGACCCAAATTCATATGCTATACATCATATAAAAATAATATCCAGTAGAGGAATTGGACTTTTTTTTTTTTTTTTTTTTTTTTTTTACCCACAAAAAGAAACCTAGTCCAAGGAGGATACAGTATCAAATAATCCACAGTGCCTAAATCCCACTGGGTTCAAGGCCACTTTCATCTGGACTGTGTGTGACATAATAGAACTCAGGATAATATATTTGCACAGAAAAGAAAGCAAGCCAAATGAAGGACAGCACCCAAATATTTTCACAAGGCAAGAAAAGTAATAAAGTGAGATACATGCAATTCTCCTGACATGGCAAGAAAGAAAGGGAGGGAATGGAGCTTTTTCAGCATTGACATCTTGATGGTCAGGAGGCTATTAATAAAGTCTCCAGTAGAACTAATAGACAGAAAGACTATAACATAGAAATAGAAATGCTGTTCTCAGGTTCCATCTGCTGCAAATTACCATCCGACCCTGTGATTCTATTGATTTGCCTGCACTATATCAAATTTTAATCACCATAAACCATGGACTAATACAGATCTGCCATCAACAAGTGCCCTTAACAGAAGGCTCTTATTATTTTGGACACTCTAAAAATGTTTTAAGATTGTCAGAAGAGAAAACTGAGAGATCCATGAAAGTTTTAGAAAAAAATGTTTTTTTAAAATCTTCTTTGGTTTAATTCATAAAAAGAGCTTAGGGCTTACTGGTTTAACAAAAGAGATTTTTTTAAACCATTAACTAAAGGGAAAGGAAAAAATATGTTTTGTGTTCAAAGATGAGGTGCAACTCATTCAGGAGCCATGGCTACAGAAACAGCATCTTGGGAGAAAGAATGAAATTGTCCATTGCTCATTGATCTCAATTGAAAGAGAGCAATCCTTTATTCTCACTGTTCCTGAGATTTTTGCAAGGTGCCTTTGCTATGACCTAATTTCCAAGACATCTCTTAACAGCTGTGTTCCTTTTGATGGCCTCTACCATTCTCAAAGGCAACAAGCCTGAAATATCAGCATCATCTTTAACTGCTCCCTCTTTCCTGCCTTCTTTCCCCATTCTCAACTAGACTCAATAAGTGGCCAAATCCTGTGGATTTTCCCTCTCTGGTAGGTAGCCCCACCTCCTTGCTTACTGCTTTCAGTCCTAGCTTTCCTCTCATCACCTTTACCAGGTGACTGTGCCTGCAGCCTCTTTCCAGTCCATTGATATAGGACTTCCAGGTTCCATTTCTTAAGGTACAGTTTCAGTGCGCACACACACACACACACACACACACACACACACCCCTTCCACTTCCCTTGCTTAAAAAAAGAATCCATAGTTTAACATTTAATAAATCCCAAATTTCTTAGCCTGGTGTTCAAGACATCCTCAATCTCTCTTTTATTTACTTTTCCAGCTTCATCACACCATCTGCCCCTTCCTTTATCTCATGCTTCAGTCGTTTTGATCCAATTCAATTCAATATGTATTAAGTGGCTACCATAAGTAAGGAAAAGCCTGGAGACCATTGAAGGGAATACCTTGAGGTCCAAAGATCTGGATTCAAGTGATGGCTGACTCCCAATGTGATTCTGGGAAAGCAAATCATTTAAATTCCCAGGAGCATTGGCAGATTGGTAGGATTTTAAATTACAGAAATTTGTCTGCAATACCAAGAGCTTTTATATCAGAAAATCCCCACACTGAGAAAATCACAGGTTGAGATGAGTGTGTGTGTGTGTGTGTGTGTGTGTGTGTGTGTGTGTGTGGCCTATATATCTGAATGTGCAAAATTCCTCTGATAGGTACCATAAGAACAAAAAATGGAACACTGCTTGCCTTCAAGAGGTTTATACTCCACTGAAGGGGCAGGAAATTCAGAACTCACAAAAGGGAATAGATAGAGGGATGGCTAGAGTCAAAATTGGTCTCAGACACTTAGTTCTGTGTAACCTTGGACAAGTCACTTCACTCTGCCTCAGTTTCTTCATCTATAAAATGAACTGGAGAAGGAAATGGCAAACCATTGACAAGGAGCGCCAAATAAGCTCAGGAAAAGACAAACCACCCACACAATTGACATGGCTAAACACACAAACACACACACACACACACACACACACACAATCAGTGAATATTTAAAAAGAACCTTTTATGTACTGTGTGCTAGGATTGCAAAGATTTTAAAAAGTGAAACAATTTCTGCTCTCAAGGAACTTACATTCTTTCTGGTGAATAAAAAACACATGCATATAATATAAATAAGTGTGGTAAATTCCTGACATAAAATTTTCCACCAATGATACAAAGGGGGATATTGTCCCCCAACTTCTATCCCTATAGAATTGTTCAAGCATATAGACATTAAGTGACTAATTCAGGGTCACACAGACAAATAAAAAAAAATAAAAATGAAGTACATATAATTTAACAGAGAAATCTGCTGCAGAGAAGCAGATAACAAAAATTAGGAAGTCTTTCAGAGTAGAGATCAGGAAATTCCTGGTTTAGAAAGCAAAATCAAAAATGTGCAGGGAAATAGCTTGCAATTCTAAGAGGCAGAGCCAGACAGTCATTGGAATCATGGAAGACAGCACGTAGAAAGGCTCGAAAGCTGGCCTTTTAGGACAGTATTGTTCACAATATTCTTTATTCCTGGAGAAATACTCCTCCTCTACCTCCTCCAATTAGAATCACAGTCATTTAAGCCCCAGCTCAAATGTCACTTGTCTAAGTTGGAAAATTCTTAACCTAAAAAATTACATCTATTTTGAAAAACCTCTATCTGAAATTTAACATTTCCTTCATTTATTTAAAAATATTCTTCTGAGATAAGGTCCACAGGCTTCCCTAGAATGTCACTGGAGTCCACAAGGTAGAGAAAAAGGTTAGAGCCTCTAAATTTGTTCCTCCCCCCATTCCAAACCAAACCCACATTGACAGCATGAGCCTTTCTCCTTAGACACTCTGGCAGCATTTGCTTTATACTATTCATGGACCTTCACACACTAATTAATATTAATTAAATCAAATGAGTTATACCAGATGATCTTTAAGGTCTCTTTTAGCTCTAAATCTAATGATGGAATCAATCATTAGCAACAGCACAAGGCAAGGAGACCATGAACCACCCCCACACTGAGTCTCCTTTCTTCTTTCCCTGGTGCCTGGATTTGTGGGGCTAGGTGAGTCAGTGAATAGAGCTTTCAACTTAGAATCAAGAACATCTGAGTTTGAATTCTGTCTTGGGAGGTTGACTAAATATGTGACTATAGGTAAGTCACTTACCTGGTTTGACTCATTTTCCACATATGTAAAAGAGGGATAATAATTGTATCTCCCTCAAATCATGTGTGTGTGTGTGTGTGTGTGTGTGTGTGTGTGTGTGCAAAAAAAAAAAAAAAAAAAAAAAAAAAAAAAAAAAAAAGGATAATATATAGAAAAAAACACTTTGTGGGGCAACTTGGGGGCACAGTGAAAATAAAATTCCAGCTTTGGAGTCAAGAGGCATGAGTTCAAATCCATTGCCATATACTTGGCACTTACTAGCTATGTAACCTGAGTGAATCACTCAATCTCTACTGTTTCATCAAAAGAAAATATTAAAAGTTCTTTGCAAAGCTTATATAAGTTGCTTTCACATAATCACTGCTAGTTAATATTATCATTACTCAAAGGAGCAAAGATTTAGTTAGAAGAGGCTTTAAAGGCCATCTCGTTCAACCTCCCCATTTTACAGATAAAGAAATTGAGACTAGTGTAATAAGTGCATTATCCAAAACCCTACAGGTCATGAAAAAAATATATTAACACAAGCCCTATCCTACAGTCCAAGGCCAATGTTTTTGTTTCTTTGTTTGATTTTGTTTTTATTTTTTTGTTACTTGTCTCAATTACCTTAACCAATTGTTCTTTCTTACACTTTCGTATCTAAATGCAGCAGGTTTCCCCATATCTCAACCTCATCATATAAAAAAGACGTCTTCCTCCATGAAGAACCCACCTTTATTTAGTCAGTCTAGCAGTGGTCTCTGGTTTCCAGGCTTTTTTGCAAGGAGAGAAAAAGCCACCTGAGAGATGGACATTTACTATCTTCCTTCCAGCTTCCTGACCTTCCAGACACTTGGATTTTCCACAAAAAAAAAAAAAAAAAAAAAAAAAAAAAAAAAAAAAAAAAAAATGCTGCTCTGAATCATTAGCTGGTTCAGAGATACATGTGTATCTCTGTATCTGCACGTATATCTATAAATATATGCACAAAATCACACATATATTGGGTATTGTATGTTTGCATACATGGATACATACAAGCATCATGTATTATATATTACATGTGTATTATACACACATATGTACACATATATACAAACATGCACGTACATATGTATTATGTCCCTTTTTCAAGTTTACAGCCCAAGCTATAAGAAATAATACTAATAGTAATATGTATTATTTATTTATCACTTACCATGTATCACATACCATACTATATTTTAATTCATCATTGCATTTGATTTCATAACACCTTTAGTAAGTAGGTGCTATTATTACTACTTTCATTACACAGATAAAGAAACCAAAATAAAGAGAGAGAAATTAATTGCCCAAGAGCACACAGCTAGTAAGTATCTGAAGCCAAATTTGAACTCAAATTTTCCTTACTCCAAGTCCAACATAATATTGCCCTACCTCGCTGCCTCTAGACAAAACATCAGGCTGAAAGGGATAATAAGTCTTCAATGGACTGTTCGTGTCCTTCACACTCAATTTTCTTTCTTCTTTTCTTTTCCTTTTATATCATTTTTTTTTCCTTTCAAGCTCCAAGTAACAATTTCCATGTGAGAAAGAAAGTCAACATTTTAACCAAGTTCTTACGCAGAAAAGACCTTGAAAAAGATCCTCATCACAACTCACTCCTATATCTATGGGACTTAAAGGTTTGCAAAGTCTGCTCTCTAATATGACCCTGCAAAGAAAGTAGAAAAATCTTATTACAGAAGAGGAAATTGAGGTTTCGAGAGGTTAAGGGACTTGTCTGTGGCTACACAGATGGTAGGTAACAGGTTCCATTCTCAACTTTCCATCACAAACTCCACCCATTTTACAACAGTTTTTGTAGACTGAAGACTAAATAAATAAATAAATAAACAAAAAAAAAACAAAAAAAAAAAAAAAACAGATAAATAAGTAAATAAATAAAACAAAACAAAACAAAAAAAAAAAAAACAACAACTTGGGCCATTCTGAGTGGATCACATCACAGATTTAGAGCTAGTTGGACTTTCGAGATCCCCTGGTTCAATCATCTCTTCCTATAGAGTAAGAAACTTAAAGAATGAAATAATCAAATCATTAATTTTCCTATTAATTGAAGCAAAATGAATTTCATGAGTGCTGACTGTATAATTCCCCCAGTTTCTTCCATCTTTGGAAATTTGGGGTAAAAATGTTTGCCTTCCAGAGAGCTATGAATTTACTTGTAGGTACACCTTTCACCGTGCAGGTTTGAAGCTACCCATAACTTATTCTATGTAATTATTATCAGTGATTCTTCCATAAATCCTCCTTAGCAAATCTAGCATGTGAGAGGCCTTCCTAATGTCTTTTGATCTATGGAAAATATCAATGAAGCATTTGGGGCAGCAGAGCTATAATTTTTTCTTCTTCCTACATTATCCATCTACCTTTTTTTTGGATTATAAATTCCCTTCAAAAAGATGATTCTTTTGCCTCTTCAAATTGCCATCGATAACATATTGAGAGCTACTTATATTCCATATGCCATCTTTCTGTGGATCACTGGCAAAGCTTTAGTCTTGACCCACTCATGCAGGAGGTTGACTATTCTTTTCAGACTTCTGTTATTTGCAGATCAGATAAGTATACCATTTATCTATGTCTGTGCCTAAGTCATTGAATAAAATATTCATCAGCATAAATCATAATATCTGATGATCTTGCATTTTTTCCTCTGTGGATCTCTGCTCAAACTGTGTCTAAGGTGCAAAGTGAACTGACAATCAATTGAGGAATTGTTTACTCAAAGGCATTGTGAATGCCATTGTCTATTGTTGTACAGTAAGCTGTGACAAGTACAAGGTATTGGGAGAAACATGGAAAAACTAGCCCAGACTAATAGAGAAGGAAGTTAGCAGAATCAGAAGAAAACCCAGGATTAGAATGATGTAAATGCAAAGATCAATGCTGGCAGCTGTAGAATTGGGATAACTACTCTTGTTCCTGGTGAAGAAATGGTAAAAACACACCTCCTTCTTTTCACTGGACATGCAAAGGAAATATTTCAGAGATGTTCAATCACTTAAGAGGTTTTATCTAATTATTTTTCCTAACTTAAATATGTAATTTACTGGCTGTTATTTGGGGATGAAAATAAAAGCAAGAAGGACAGTAATATTTTTAAAAGCATCAACTTTTATTTGGTGGCAAAGGGAAGTATAAATGAGAGGTAGGGAAACAAAAGAGATAAAGAAGAAAAGTAGAAGGAATGAAGGAATGAAAGGGAAGGGAAAAGGAAGGAAGGAAGGAAGGAAAGAAGGAAGGAAGGAAGGAAGGAAGGAAGGAAGGAAGGAAGGAAGGAAGGAAGGAAGGAAGGAAGGAAGGAAGGAAGGAAGGAAGGGAGCAAGGAAGGAAGGAAGGGAGGGAGGAAGGAAGGAAGGGAGGGAGGAAGGGAGGAAAGATGGATGGAAAGAAAAATGGATGGAAGGAAAGATGGATGGAAGGAAAGATGGATGGAAGGAAAGATGGATGGAAGGAAGGAAGAAACAAAGAATAACATAAAGTAATATGGGGACCTCTGATTAAAAGCACAATCTTTATTCCTGAACAAAGATTCTGTTCTGAATTTCTGTTGTTTTTCCTATTGAAGCACTTGGGAAATTGAGAAAGAAATCTTAAGTTTGCCCTTTAGATCTGTACCTTGAATGAGAGCCAGCCTTAAGCATCTAACTCTCTCTCCAAAGACTCCCAACCTAGCCACTGTAGTCTCTAGTGCTACCTCTCAAGTACTCCCAAGGTGAAGATATGTCTAGATAAATCCCTAGGGCATCCAACCCAAAGGTTCCACAAACACCATCACTTGAACTCTTTCTTTTACAATCACATCATATCTAATACCAAAGACTCGTCTCCCTTTCTCCCTAGTCTCTTAGACTGTCTGCACCTAAGAGGGTAAGGAAAACTTGGATCTTCCTTTTCCCAAAGTTTCATTAAAAGCACGCTATATTTTCTTGAAATCAACACAAATCCAGAAGGTTTAAGGCATATAGTTGGCATAAATAAATAAGTAGATAGGTAGATAGAGATAATCTATAGATATTTAGGGTTTTAGATCTATATCTATATGTATCTATATATTTATAGATCTCTATCTATCCATCTATCTATCCATTCCCCTCCGTCTTTATTTCATGGTTATAGAATTGTTTCACTTTCTCTGAACCATTTTCTGCATTTAATGAATTTACTAATTATTCAATTTATTTAATAAGGGTTCATTATGCACCAGGTATTGTGTTAGGTGCTGAGTTTAAACAAATAAAAACAAGGCCTATATTCAAGTTAATTGAATACAAAATATCTATGAAATAAATCCCATACAATTTCAAAGGAAAGTACAAAATAACGATGTGAATCAGAGAAGACTTCTTTATGAAGGTGGTACATTAGTCAACTCATAAAAGTAAATAGGGATTCCTAGAGGTCGAGATAAGGAGGTAGGCCATTTCAGGTATAGACCAGCCTGCTCAAAGCCCCAGAGAATAAAGATAGAAAATCAGGTATACAGAACAACTGGGTCCATTTTGGCTACAAAATCGAGAGCACAGTGAGAAATCTAGAATCACAATTGTTCAATCTGTCTATAATTCTAAAACTTCTTCATGTCTTTCTAAATTAGGGATCCTCCCAGCTTTTCTGGGACTCCTCCCTGCAAGTTAAAGAAGTGCGTGTGATGAGACAGAAGACTTTCACAAATTCTTGTCACCTCACAAAGGATCCAAATCAAGAATGAATAAGGAGGAAAGTCATCTGTATTCTGAATCAAAATGGCAGCACAACACAAGACCTTCTTTAACAAATATTTCAGTGGAAAATTTCTGAATAACAAATATTTTTTCTGAATCTCAAATGACAAAACTCTCATAAAAAGCCAAATTCTGTGGGAAATAAGCTATCTTCATGAATCTCTGGTCCAGATGTTGACATTTTCACCATTCAATGATCTATTCAATAGAAAAAAATTCATATACTCTCAAAATGCCTGAGTTGTAAGAGTCCTCAATCCATATGATTACATGGGTTTCCTTTAAACATTCCTGACCTCAGTCACCTAGATTTCTAGCAAAGGGGAACTTATTATCTCCTTCCCAAACCAACATTCTCAATTAAGAATAGCTGTGATTCTTAGGACATCTTTGCTTATAAAAATACAATATAATAAAAAAAAAAATTATCCACCTACCACGGACTGTGCCCATGGGATCTGTCAATATAGAGAAAAGACAAAAATAACATTTGCTACCATGGAGCTTACATTTTCAGAGTGAGAGAGGAGGGATGCTAGAAAGTGAGGGTGTGGGAAAGGTTACTTTAAGGTCCCTTCTCAATTTATATCTAGATCTGTAATTTTATGTAGAGATATACTAGATAATGGGCAAATAGAAAGGTTCTTGTTGCTTGTCCTTCATTCTCAAAGAGGACTATTACATCAGAGAGGTGCTGCCATGACATGTAAGGGAATTGGATGTAAGTGAGGGAGGGCTGGGCAAGGTCAGCTGCCTCACTTTCTCTTCCAGAACCATCTAGGTCCATTGACCAGATGTAGATCAGGCTGATTAAAGATAGTCCTGGAGGAGAGCTTGAGCTTTTTAAGATCAGTTCCTCAACAAATCTCATAACCTTACTTATAGACATACAGACAGATGGATGAATGAACGGTCTGATGGATAGATAGACAGACAGACAAAGTAGGTATAGGAAGATAGTGGGAACCAAGAAAGACGTCATGTAGGAGAAAAGAGGTTGAGCCTTAAAAGAAGCTTGGAATTCTGAAAAATAAACATATAGAGTGAAAGCACTCAGCATTGTAGCCATGAGGAACAGCCAAGGTAAAGTGAAGCTAAAACACGGTATGAAATCAAAATTTGTCTCTCCAGAATGTACACACATTGTTCACAGTTCTTTCAGTTTTAAATTGAATTTTATAGAAGGAGATGCATTTTGACACTCTCTTCTACACACATAGGAATTTTCATCCCCCCACACACACACCCTAAGGTACCTAAATTTCACACAAAAAGTTATGTATTTACTTTAAAACAATAAGAAACTTTTATTTTTTTAAAAAAGTACTTATCAGAGAGAATTAAAACATGAATAATATGACCATTAAATTTCTTTTCCTACCTGTTTACTTAAAACCCACATACCTTAAATACATTACACATACATTAAATGTGTGCCCTTCTAGTCCAACCTATATATAAAATCAATCTCCACCAAAATATACCCACTCCTTGAATGGGGAGACTCATATACCTGCAGGCAGTCCACTGAACCATTGAATAACTCTGCTAGGACATGTTGATATTTTAATTAATTTATTTATATTTCCTGATTTCAATTCTAAGTTTTTCTCTTTGTAATTCCCCAGATTTTTTGCTAGTTCAAAAAAAAAAAAAAAAGAAAAAAGAAAAAGAAAAAGAGTGGTTCTCTTACGTATAAAAGGAGATTTAAAGTAGATAAGATTTCTTAAATTTAAATGCTAAGTTTGAGAATGAGTTAAATGGAAATAAAGATGTATTTTTTTTAATTCAGGCTCATTGAAATTAATTAATGAAATCCAAGTTAAGAACTCCTGGCTTAGTTCTCTATGGACCTTCTAAAATTAAAGATATGTGATCACCAAGTAATTATCTTTGGAGAAATCTGCATGATTATTTACATTCATTATAATACCTTGCATTCAGCAAGATATCAATAAAAAGCTATGAACGAATGAATGAATGACAGTTCAATGAAACTGACATATAGGGATATACATCCTTAAGAAATCAGCACACTTCCAACTAGCCATAGACTAACCAGATCTATGTCTAATCAGGGATAAAAATAACCCAGAGGTAGAAAATCAAGAAACCCATTGACATCTTGCCCATCAAAAGGGATGATTGGCAGAATGTGTCACTTTTCAATTAGCTGGCAGGCATCTTGTAAACACAGGCTTGGAATTGAGCAATTAGTTGATTAAACACTGGCAGAAATTAACTTGATCATGAAAAGAACTCTTGGTTTTGTTTCCTTGAATACCATAGGATGGCTTCATATTTCTATTTTTTATGGGCTTTAATTTTATTGTGTTTAGTGTTTTTTGATTTTTTTTTTATTACTTTTGTTCTTATGGTTATTCTTTGTCTTCTTTGCAATAAAAATACATTCCACTCACCAGGTTGATGAGGCTCGTGAGTACTGTGACAAACACTGGGCTCAGTTTAATACACTGTCTTTTCCATGTTTGGCAAATTTAACCATATGGGAGCTGCTCAGAGGAATTGGACCTTTATTTAAATTTAAGGTACTTTTAGATGTCACCCCCACTATGCTCAATAACCCAGATTTCCTACCATAAAATAAAAATGAGTCCTAACCCAGCACCTGCCCAAAGACCTTACTAAGAATGTTCTTTTTGGGGAATAAAGGTGCCTTTGTGCATTTACCCACCTCTTTTTCCCAAGAGTATTTGCCTGATTTATTTTTGGCAAAAGTATCTTAGTTCAGAGGGGAAAGAAGATAATTTGCCTCTATTCTTTTCCACCTAGAATTCCGTATCTTCTCTGATCCATATCCTGTTCCCAAATCTTTGTCCCCTAAACCTAGAAGTTTCTTCCTCTTCAACATTTTTGGAACCCTGCCACTATCGAGGGCTTGACTAAAGTACCTCCTCCTATACTAATCACCTGTATTGTAATTAATCGCATTTTATTTCCTTTATATGTTATCTTGTACTTATTTATTTGTACCTTGTCATCTCCCAAGCAGAATGTAATCACTTTGAAGACAGGTGCTGTTTCATTTTTTTGTCAGCTAGCCCTAGGACATAGTAGATGCTTATAAAAGTTAGTGAATAAATGCAAATATTTGAGAAAAGCAAAGATAACAAAGGTTAAAATGATTGGGAATAAAAACATTAGGTATTTCTATACTCAAACAGAGCTTCATAAAATACTATATTTGCTCGCATAACTTTACCCCTCTCTCTTCCCAGCAGATATTTTGCTATTAAAATTCAGATCCTGTCGGGAGAATTATGCTGAGGGAACAGCTCCTGGCCACCACTGCTGCCAGGATACACCGACACTAATGTACTCAGTAATATCCCAGTGGCCCAAGTTAATGTAGCTTCCAGAAGGGACCTAACTTTGTCAAGTTGTTGCTTAGACAGGGAAGAGCAGAGCTCAGAACTGCAGATAATATTCTCTGCTATAATCCCCTGCCACCCCACTTCTCAGTGAATATTTTAATACTAACCAGGGAAAAGGGAATCATGTCTATAGATTGCTCTCAGTGGTACAGCAGACATAGGGAACCAGGAGCTGTAGCAGATGCCAGAAGGGGCAACACTTTTCCTTCCACAATTCTTTAAAACTATCAACCCATTTCAATCCAATCCATCCAGCCCATTGTAACAGAGGCCTAAAACTGCGGTCTGAAGTAAAACACTAGTCTTGGGTCAGAGACATGGGTTTGAGATTTGTCTGATACACACTGCCTTTGGATATCCCCAAATCAAAAAACTCTCAAAGGCCCATACTGCTCTCTTCTAGTCTAAATTAGAGGGAAGGTACAATTCTACAAGTAGAAATGAGTTTTCACATCATGAATCTCCTAAACTAAGGATTTTATATTTGTAAAGCACTATACTAATCCCAGGGCCTATAGACTTTGAAAATCAGTTTCTGTCCTCAAGGGGCTTACAGTCCACTGGAAGGTAGGGACTAAACACTCAAAAAGACAAGGCTATGCAAGATAATATGATAAGGAGGAGGAATATTTAAAATAAAGATGATGAGATAGGACTTCCTATAAGAGAGATAATCAATGAGCTAGGGATTCACAGAGCATATGAGCATGGCTGTGAATTATAAATGCAAGGGGCAGAAAGTAAAAAAGCAGTAATGCAATGCTAGCTTAATCAGTGATCAGATGCCATGCAATGGAAGAAATTGAAAAGATGAGCTAGAATCAGAATTGATAAGGGTTTTAAATGTTAACTTATTATATATCTGATCCTAGAGGCAAGAAGGTGCCATGAAAGTAGCCCAGTGTATTTTGGGTAGACTATTTGGGGAGTGCCATTCATTGTTCCTAGAAACTCTAGACTTTATTGCAGCATTTCTATAATCTCTAGATTTTTGCCCAGCCCAAAAATTGATGATAGGGGAGATCAGACCAAGATGAGAGTAAATCTGGGATGAGTAAATAGAATAATCCAGGGGTTCTCAAACTACAGCCCGTGGGCCAGATGTGGGCCTCTGAGGACATTTATGCGTCCAGTTGGGTTATGGCAAATGGGCTGAGGGGCAGAGACAGACGGTGAGCTTTTGTTTTAACTCTAGTCCGGCCCTCCAGCAATCTGAGAGACAGTGAACTGGCCCCTATTTGAAAAGTTTGAGGACCACTGGTCAATAATCTATCTATTTGGAGACAGCTAGGTGGTACAGAAGCCAGAGTATCAGCTAGAAACCAGGTACATTTCAGTTCAAATCTAGCCTCAAACATTCACTAGCTCTTTGATACTGAACAAGTGCCTTCACCCTATTTGCCTCAATTTCCTCACCTGTAAAAATGATTTGGAAATGAAAATTGCAAATCTCTACAGTGTCTTTGCAAATTAAAAAAAAGATGGGCTCACAAGGAGTTAGACACAACTGTATAACAGCTCCACCTCTGATGGAACTGATGAATGATCAATTAAATTATAGAGCTGTAAAATTAGTTTAAGATTAGCTGTTAAATAGCTCCAAGATTAGCTAACCCAACCTATCCTTTCAAAAGAATCTCATCTATAATATTTGAAACAGTCTTCTAGACTTTTCTAGTGCCTTCCCTCTTCGGATTAGCTCCAATTTGTTCTGTTATATAACTTGTTTGTACCTACTCATTTGCATGTTGTCTCCTCTATTACACTTTGGGCTCCTTGAGAAGAGGGAAGTATTTTGTCCTTTCCTTATCTCCCCAATCCACAGCAGGCACTTAATAAAGGCTGGGTGACTGAATAACTGACAGATATTTCCAGTGAGAGGAAAGCCACTAGCTCCTGATGTAGATCATTCAACTTTCAGGGTTGAGAATTAGAAAAACTACTATAAATTTGCCCCTGCAATTAATACCTAACATTCTTAGGTTGTTTTTATTTCTTTGTTGTTTAGTTATTTGTTTCCTTTTTCTCTTCTTTTCTTCCTGGATCCAACTAAACAATTCTAAATCCTCTTCAATATAAGAACCCTTAGAAATCCTTGAAGACAGATGCCATGCCCTATTTGAGTCATCTCTATGGCTTGACTTCCTTCTTTTTATGGACTTCTCTGAATGCTTTCCTGCTTAACAATGCTCTTCCAGAACTGTGACAACCACAGTAAATGACCCTGAAACAAACTGACTATGCTAAAAGACAGCAGGATCATTCTCTCTTAATTCTTAGAAATTCTTTGATTCCTAAGATATTCTTTAAACTGCTGCTTAGTGCTGTCTCTCCCTTTATTAATCTCTATCCAAAAAACAATCTCTGTGAATGTCTGGTTAATATTAGTATCCCCAGAAAGCTTTCATAATCTTTAAGAAAATTCAAATTCTTTCTGCCTTTCTTGCCTAGCTCCGTAAGAATGTTTTTTTTTCTTTTTCAGGGATTAAAGTGGTCCTCCTCTGGAAACAAGACCATCAGCTCTTTGATGTGCTCGCATTCATTTATATTCTAATGCTTAATGTTACATAAATGTCCAACACACATATTACCAGTAATTTTTCTCCGCAAATATACAGTGGTATAGAAATGCTAATTGACAGTAATTATGTACTTCATGACTGCATTTTGATAGGGTTAGAGATTCTTGTATTTAAAAATATGCCTTCCTGACATTTGGAAAATTCTCTACATTT